>NC_140775.1:952708-982694 GCF_044657685.1 Stegodyphus dumicola
GTCAGTAACTTAGTATTCTACAATATATAATTATTTTTTTCAATATTGGGATATATTTTCCATATCCAATTATTTTTTCCATTTCATTAATTTCAACAGTCTCTTTGTTATCTACACTAATGTTAAATGTACCTAGAAAAATTCTAACTCTTCCTCAGAGTCATGATTTATTAATTTAATTTGTTTACCTTGACTCCTTCATTTTTTATTTTATTGCTTTTACACTTATTTGCAAAATGATTTGCCTTTTTACTCTTATGACAGATTTTTCTATGTGCTGGACACTTTAGATACTCATGAGGTCTTCCACATTTCGAACAAACTTTTATATCTTGTTTCTCATTAGTTACCTATATGAATGTATTCTTGTTATGTTTACTTAGTTTCTTTTTCGCTAATTTTACAACTGTTTCCTCGTAGTTTACGATTTTGATTTGATGTGTACTTATTTTTGCAGATCTGCATATATCTAGAGCTTTTTCTAGTGTTAAATTTTCATATAATATTCTTGCTCTCACTAGATTATCTTTAATAGCACAAGCAATTTTATCCTTTATTAGACTGTCCGTTAACTGTGCAAACGCACTTGTTCTAGCTTTATTTCCAAGGTCATTTACATACTCATCTATGGTTTCTGACACAGTTTGATTTATAGTAAAGAATAAATATCCTTCATATTTAATTTTTTCTTAGGTATACAAAAATTCTGCAAATTGTTTCTTAATATAATTTAATTTAATTTCTTCACCTTCTTCTGTAGGAAATGTATTATGTCTTTCAAGACTGTAAATTCCTATTTCATGAAAAAAAAAGTATTAACTCTTACCTTCTCTTCATTGTTATGTAATCCACTGGCTACTTCATATATTTCGAATGATTGCAGCCATCTTTGTAAGTTTGAAGCACAATTTCCATCAAATTTTTTCGTCTCTGGAGGTTTTAAACTTTTGAATTTGAAAGGAAAACATTCCTAACACCATATAAAATTAAGAGGGTGCACTTTTAACATTTAAACTAATTATTTATAATCATAGGATATTATATATTTTAACGAACTGCAACACCAGCATAGTTCTATTTTTTACATGTACCCAAAAGTGTCACCAATCACAAGTTATAAAATAATAAATGTGTCTATTTACAAATTATTACATATTAAATGTTACGTTCCTCACTTATCATTTAAATGTCTCGAAATTAGTATAATTGTTTAATTTTACTGATAATCCTATGATCATATAAATTTATTTCCTAAACTTGAGTGTAATATTGTCAAGACTTTGAAAAGCCACCATATCGAATAATTGCAATTTTATGCATTATGCAATCTTTTATTTATTCTGCGTAACATTATTTAATTATTGATATTAATATCAGTAGTCTTTGCAGAGATAAATACTTAAGTTTGAATGAAGTTTTGGTTCAGAGTTATCCGTATTGATGATGAAATCGTTTAATGGACAATGAAATTAATAGTAATTTCCTGGAGGGGGCTAATCTTAAATTGCTCCTTATCTAATAATTTTTTTAAATTATTTCAGTTGGTTTCGTGATTTATTTTTTATTAGTCTTTTTCATGAGTGTTAAATCCTTTGAATGTATATGACATTCCATAATATTTATGAATTTAAGCAAGGTAATATGCATGCATATTGAAATATGCCTAAACTATTGAGCTGCAGCCATACTTTAATTTTAATACAGAATCTAGTTCTTTCTGCACCATTTTGTGAGCAAACCCTTGAACACTTCGAGTGTAACATTGCCTGTTGCTTATAACAAGTGTAAGTTATTTGCTGTTTTATTTTAATTATTAATTTATTTTGTTTATTGTTCATATATAAAATATCAAAAAGGGTAAGATAAAATAAGAATTTTAATTTGAAAGTATTCTTCAATTTCCATTTTAAATCCAAAATAAATTGCTTTGAACAGCATAATGGTAGTTATGGAAGAATGTTTAGCTTTTGATTGTTTTCCAGGATTGATATGAATTAATTAGAGGATGTAATTAATTATCGTGTACGTACATCTGAAAGTTTGAACTTCTGCTTTGAGCAATCGATTTTGATCTTATAATTTAAAAATTTATGATGGGAACATAAAGCAACTCTGATGAGTAGACATAATGTATAATATATTTTATTTGGAGGTTGCGCTAGAATAATATGATATCGATTAATTTTATGCACTTTAGAATGATTTAGTGAAAAAGTGAATTGTTTATTATGTATAGTGTAAAAATGGGATTTATGTAATTAGAAAAGGCTTAATTTGATCTACTTAAAGAATGCTTTACTTAATATTATTTTATAGTATGTAGGCTGTGTAATCAGTTAATTCTATTGCGATAGGTAGAAAAATTATTATGACATGCCTTGAAATTACTAGCATCAAAAGTAACAAATGTAGTCGTGATAGAATATGTAATATATTTATTAATATGTGTATTTATAGAATTATATTTAATCTGTCTGAAAAGGCAAAACAAAAACATGCAAATAACATTAGTGATTGATAGGCATTCACCTATCGCAAAACCTGAACTTTGCTAAATTTCACGTATTTTTTAAATTTAAGAAAGTGCATATAGGTGTTTAATTGTAGTTTAAAAAATTGGTGCTTGTATTTAAATATCCTGTGTGCTAATCAGTTTATCATTATGTATTTTAATGTGTTCGTTTTTGTTTATGTAGTTGTAAAAGAAGAAAATGTTCTAAATCACTGTGATTTTGTGAAGATCAGGATTTTGGGCAATATATATGGTATGTTTAATCCTTTTATTTTTGTCTGTGATTTCCTCTTAGAAAGATGATAAATTGTTAAAATGTTTATTTATTTATTTTATTTTATTGTTGTTCTTTCTATGAAATGTTTTTTGTTTTATCTATTGATTGTTTTGATAATAATTAATAATCCATTGAAGCAAAGTTCAAAAACCTAATTAATGGTTTTTTGAGTAACAACTATTAATTTTTTGTGCAAACATAGCAAAACTACCTTGTTATTTCCTGGTAATACTTATGAATAATAACAGGTATTTTACAAGATGTTGTGGTGATGTATTAAACCTTGTTGTTTCCCCCTTAGGATACTTTCAATGAGGCATTCAAAGCAGGCTGTTATGCAAATCTTCACCTATCATTTAATGTCTGGAAATTAATATAATTGTTTAGCTTTAGTAACAATCCTGTTGACAGAAAATTGGAATGTATCCAAGGTAATTTTCCTGAGAAAGTCTTTCAAGACTGCATACCTACCCTTAGGCAGTTAGCCTTAAGTGGGCTTTCTCATAACCAAACTGCAGAAAATTGAGTAAATTAATTATACAATTTCATTGTTACACTCTTCCTTGTGCTTTTGGGAATTATATACAGCAGTTTATTTTGTTCCCCTACCATGATTCTTCAACACAATTTCTTTGTTTTAAACACATAAGGATGCATCTAAAAGTTAAGCCATTAGCCTTTAAATGTAGAAATATGTATTTAAAAATTAATGGCTATTATGGTTAATAGTTTATTCTGTATGATATATTGCATTTTAGAAGAAAGATGAAACTGCTTCACTTTCTATCTTTTTTGGTATTTAAATGCTGACCTTGAAAATGTTTTTAATCTGTTCTTCAGCTGTGAATAGTTTTGAAGTAATTAAACCATCCTCCCAGTTTACATATTTGTTCAGAGTAATATCTTTTTCCTAAAGATAACTATCCTTGTCATCTATAATTGGAATTTCATTGTCCCCTTCATTATCAATGATTCAAGTATCTGGTAATTTAGTGAAATCTGTTCCAACTTTATACTATGGTAATTTAGGAACTTTGTGTGGTATCATAGGCTCTCTTATGTTTTTGCTCTGGTATTCATTACGTATAGCGCATTTTGAAATTTTATCTTCTATTTGCTTGTTCATAAGTGGCCAAAACAAAACTTCTCTAGCTCCTTCTGTACATTTTCTACATACATTCACGACATTTCTGTACATACATTCATGAGGACCTTCATGAATTCAATTTAGGGACCCTCATGACCAAAATGACCCTCATGAATTCAATTTAGGGTCTCCTTTTGCATAGGTAAAGGAATAATTACCCTTCCTGCTTTGAAAAATAAGGTTAATATTTGGCTATGCATCATGAGATTGGTGACTAAACACAAGTTGTTCTGCTAAATTGTATCTTGCTTCTATCGCACACTGAGATAATTAAGCCTGAGTTGTATTACTTCGGTTATTTATTATACTTTCACCTATTTCTTGTAGATGCTTCAGTCTTATCTGAGTCTTGAATAAATCAATTCCCACATATACATAAGGCTTTTTGAGGGCCAACGCTAGATATCTTACTGCCTAATGCAATCTCTGTGGGTCCTAAAATCTGCTGCCCAGTATAGGCCTCTGGTGCCGGTTCTGCATTTATGTGAATAAGAATTCAATTATTCTTAATTCAAACAGCATTAAATTTAATCTTTTAGCATATGAGTATCATTATCAAAAATTTTTTTTAGCATATGAAAATCTTTGTTAAATTTTTCTTGTCAACAATTTTAAGCATGCATATGTTATTGCCAAGCTTAATGTCAACATAAAATGTTACCATACTCTTTGTTATTCAATTACTAATACACACAAAAAAAAAATTGTTTAGGCATCACTACATGAGTCATTACTGAATACTGTCATGCATTGTTAAGCATGCGGTGATGAAAGCAAAATGTAATAAATAATGATTCATCAGTTTGGTATCAGTGATATAAAATATTGATAGGTGTAGTAAAATCAATGATGCATGTATGTAGAATGTTAGGGGTTGAGATGTATTCCAAATCAGATGCTCAGTTACGGAGCCAATTTACTGATCGTACAAATTTATAACAAAATAATTTTTTCTTAAATATTGAGGTATTTTATATAAAGCCAAAGTGAAATTAATCAGGACTCCACATTTTTTATTTTACCAGGGGGAGAGGAAATCAAATGTGCATGCGTAAAGCATACACACATGCTAATGAATAAATAAAACGTTGGTGCTGGCTTTGAGGTCCAGATTTTACATCATTCTGGATAATGTCCAGATCTTGGGCTTCGTACTGTATGTATGTATATATATATATATATGTGTGTGTGTGTGTGTGTATGTAATATTGTGCTAAATAGGCACAGGAATGATGACACTTGGCATCAGAATCCGGACATTGTTATGGCTGAGTGGCATATTGCTTACAACTAGTGTAAGTTATTTGCTACTTAATTTTAATTATTAATTTATTTTGTTTATTGTTTTATATATAAAATATAAAGAAGGGTAGGATAAAGTAGTAATTTTAATTTGAAACTATCCTTCAATTTTCTTGTTATAATAAATTGTTCTGAACAGCATAATTATAGTTATGCAAGAATGTTTAGATTTTTATTGTCTTCCGGGATCGATATGAATTAATTAGATGGAGTAATTAATTATATTTTACTTACATCTGAAAGCTTCAACTTCTGCTTTAAGCAATTGATTTCGATCTGATCATTTAAAAAATTATGATGGAAACATAAAGCAGCATTGATGAGTACAGATAATATATAACACATTTTATTTTGAGTTTGTGCTAGAATATTATGATATAGATTAATTTTATGCACTTCAGAATGATTTAGTGAGAAACATACAAACATTCAGTGTTTGAAATGCCTTTTGTAGACAAAAAGTTTTAGAAAATGAACATAAACATTACTATACAATATGTATATATGTACTATACAATATGTACATTTGTAAAATATTGTAAGTTTACATTTAATTTGATAATGCTACTTAGTGTAATAACTGTAATAGACAGGAAGCGAATTATCGTTATGTCTGAAGAAGTTTAAAGAATGTCTGTAGAAGGTTAACAATATCCTGTGTATTTGAACAGAATTTAGAATACAAGGGCAGTCTCTTCTGCTAAAATTTCCACAACTCATGTGGATGGAGAATAAAAAAGAACAGTTTATATTAAATCCAACATTCAACAGTAGTCAAGTACTACGTAATTAGATATTACTAGAAGTTGGATCATTAACTCTACAGGAGCATAAAAGTTAAAGTGTCGGCAGCGAGAAACCACAACAGCAAATAATCAAAACTTCAAATACAACAAAACTTCAATTTAAGTACTTATTTCAAAACTTCAAAACTTCAGTTTAAATACTTATTACAAATGTGCATTTTTGTGAGGAAGTTAAAAAGGAGGAATTATAGTAAGGGCTGAAATTATAAATAATTCTGTAATTAACGTAACTTTATCTACATTCTCTCCCACCCAAATTAAAGTATTTTATCAACTAAAACTTGATTCAACTTTTACAATCATGAAGTTAAATATCTAAGCCAAAATTAAAATTTTTTCAAAAGTTAAAAATTTTTTTGAACCGATATTTGGTTCATCTGAGTTTATTTCAATCTCATCTTCCAGGCATATTGAATTAAAGATAGTTTAGCAAACAAGCATGTAACATTTGTACATTGCGCTGGCCCTTTACAAAAAACTTTATAAATTTTTGTTTCTTTTGAACTCAGTTTCTCATCTGTGTTCTCCAACATAATAATGTATGCCAGTGTATGTGAAAATGTGCAAAAATTTTAACAACTACCTGCTAACCAAAATATTACATGATAATCACTTAAATACACTAGACCTCAACAATGCCCCATTTCGAAACTATATTTAATGTTTTAACCTTAATTTTCATTAAATTTTATAACATTACCTGGAGAGTAACTTTTAACTATTTAAATTCACTATGCTATTTTTTACTTCAAATCCTTATCACCTGTTAATGTGTGGTTAAAATTTATCATACACAATATAAGAAGACTTAACTTTTACAAAACAGATAGCAAAATTAAAATTTTAAAAAAAAAAAAAAAATTTACATTTGAATGATAACAAGTTTTCATTTTACATCACAATGTACATAAGTTAATATCTGTTCTGCATTTGTGCCAGAATTTTCCCATGCAGTGAATTGTCCTAAAATCATAATATATTTGTACTAAAAATAAAAATTCTTGAAGATGAACGCATGACTAAATAGGAAATGGTGTAAAAATGGGATTTATGTGATTAGAAAAAGCTTAATTTGATCTACTTAAAGAAAGCTTTACTTAATATTGCCTTATAGTATGTAGGTTATAAGATGTTTAATCAGTTTATTCAATTCTCATAGATAGGAAATAATTTTGATATTCCTTGAAATTACTAGCATCAAAAGTGATAAATGTAGTCATGATAGAATATGTAATATTTTTTTAATATGTGTATTTATAGAATGATATTAAATCTGTTTGAAAAGGCAAAACAAAAATATGCAAATAAGATTAGTGATTGATAGGCATTCACCTATTACAAAACCTGAACTTTGCTAAATTTTACATATATTCTAAATTCAAGAAAGTGCATATAGATGTTTAATTGTAGTTTAAAAAAGCTGATGCTTCTAATTAAATATTCTGTATGCTAATCAGTTTATCATGATGTATTAATGTGTTCCTTTTTGATTATGTAGTTGTATGAGAAGAAAATATTCTAAATCAATATCTTTTTGTGAAGATCAGGATTTGGGACAATATGTATGGTATGTTTAATTCTATTATTTTCCTCTCTGGTTTCTTCTTATAAAGGTGATAAATTGTTAAAATGTTCATTATTCCTTTTGTTTGCATTGTTCTCTCAGAATTTAGAAATAAAAATTCGTGTTTCCTCCTTCAGAATCATCACTATTATCAAATCTATAATGTCCGATCCCTAAATTGTGAAATTTATGCATCATGAATGGAAACATGATCTTGATTTGTATCGTTCTCTGATTATTTTCTGCAGTAATGTTCTAAAGATCAGATAGAATTGCTCTTCAAAATTATTATCTTGTTATTTTTTTTTTTTTTTTTTTTTTTTTTTTTTAGAAAAATAAAATCTTCCAATCCATTATGAAATTTTTCTCTTTTCTATTTTTAAATTTATTTGACTAAATCAATTCTATGCATTTACAAAATTTAATAGCAAAATTTTTTTAAAGTTAATAACGTGCAGATATGTAATATATTGAGTCTTTCTGGTAAAATCTCAGTACCGAAACCCTATATTATTATTTGGTTTAACAATCACTGAACATATTTGTGCTTATGATATTTGATAAATCAAACAGGACGAAAATGGCATGTAATCAAAGTGATGATTATAGCAAAAGAACAAATTTATTGACAGTAATTAACTACATTCAGATCTAATACATGCTATGGCATGTTGCTGAATCCAGATTGCCAAGAGCCAGTTTTTCACTATATCCAATACGTGGGGCTGTATTCTAACTTAACATGCAACCGCCCATTGAAATTCCAAATTTCAATATGTAAATTATAAACACACATACAATTTAATAATTCAAGAACAACTAATTCTACAGTACAAATATGAAAGCTAATAGGTAATTTCATCATGAATATAATATCAAATAATATTTACATTTTAAGAATAAATTTACATTTACTAATACATCGAATATACACACCTTTTGATGTTTTCACTTTAACAACTCTGTTGTTATTATCTTTACCAGGTAAAACATCCAGAATTCTAGCTAAAGACCATTGAAATGGGGGAAGAATATTTTCCTTTAACACAACTAGCAAACCTGCTTTTAAATTTTCTTTATTAATAAACCATTTGGTGCATTGTTGGAGATGATTCAAGTAATCAGTTTGCCAACATTTCTAAATATCTTGAAAGAACCTAGTAATAATCTGCCATTTAGAAAGTCTATTATCTGTAAGATGAAACAAATCCGGTTTCAGGATATGAAGTAATGGAACGTCAAATTAAAAAAATGGCCCAGCATTAAGGATTAAAAGTCATTTGCATCTGTTTATAAAGGTAAAATTTCACGGCAATTGAGAATACCTTCAATGTGTGTGACAACAGTCCAAAATTTTCCAGTTTTGAACCGTTTTCTTAGATCTTTTCTGACCTTCATCTGATATGCATACCTTTTTTGTAAGTATTTGGCATCAATGATGTCTAGATCTGAAATGCCACTTTCTTTGAGATCATGAAAAAACATTGCAGGTGTCAAGGGTTTCAGTTCCAAATCCTCAGAAACATCAGTTAATGGTTTGCAATTTAAGATATTTTCGCATTCACAGAGGATCTTAGAGAGTTCTTCATATTTCAGTGAGGCATTACCTAAAACTGCAGTTATCAATACTCCTTTTTATACAGGCTGTAACTCTAATTATTTTCTCAAAAGAAGAAATTCGTAAGAAATGCGAAAATCCTTCATCTACATTTGTTAAGAAGGATACAACTGTTTTTCTTATTTCTCAATCAATCATATCTTTGTCAGGAGAAATATCACAAGTAGGCCAAGAGTCTGGATTCAGCTGCAACCATGCTGGACCTTCATGCCATCTTTTGGCTTTAATAGTTTCAACAGAACATTCTCTTGATGGAATATCTGCAGGATTCAAGTTTCCAGGAACATAATTCCATGTATCGGGATTAGTAAGGACTCGTATTTCTTTTACTCTGTTCATAGCAAATGCACCCAAATTTTCTTCATTCTTAATCCAGTACAATGTGTTCCTTGAATCTGTCCAATAAAGCATAGGTATATTTTCTTCTGTCAAATCTTGTTTTATAGATTTCATGAATCTTGCACCAACGACACAAGCTAATAATTCTAGTTTACAAATTGTTGTGGGTTGTAGAAGAGCAACTCTAGATCGTGCTTGAACAAAATGACAAAAAACTTTAGTTTCATTTTCATTTCTTAAATAAACGCAAGTTGCAGATGCCATTCGGGATCCATCACAAAATATATGAAAGTATAATTTCAATTCAGAATCAATATTAAGCATCATCTGTTGGGAAATTTTTATTTTTGTTAAACGATTTGCATCATTTTTCTATTTCATGTACAGTCAAAAGTCATTAATCCGAACTCGTCGGGACTTTGGCGATTCCGGATTATCGATTTTTCCAGATTATAGATCATCAGTATAAATCTGGTAAGATGGCATGCAGAAATTATAAAATTAAAAATATGAAACCGTAATTAATGAAATAAAGAACAATTATGATCTAAATGGTATCAAAATTTACCAAAAAAAAAAAAAAAAGCTTGATATTTATTTGTTTACTTTATTAAACATTTCTTTCATTGTAAGTTGTTTAAGTTGCTTTGTTTTATGCGATAATACTTTCTCTTTAATTCTATAAACAGACATAATTTTTTCTTCAGTTACAAAGTTCCGATGTTTAAGTCTTATAATTGCTGTGTTGAGAATACCGACTAATTTTGTCAATCGAAATTTTTTCGTTTTCAATAACCTCTGTGTCACTTTCTTCACTATCAGAAGCAAATTATAATGACGAGAAATTTGATTTAAATCATATCAAAGATGGAGTGTATCGAGATGAAATACTACATTTAGTAAGGAATTATAAGCCAAATAAAAGAAAAACATCTGCCCTGAAGATAAGGATAGTGCTGACAGATCAACTTCCAACTCATTGCGCGCCGTGTCATTTCCCCCACCCACCCGCCTGCCCGCCGCAGATCAGCATGAAATTGATAAACAGATTTCGGAATGGTTAGAGAAACGAAGGATTATGCCTTTATCCATTTTTTGCAGCAATTCCACTTTTTGTTTAATGTACTTCGAAACATACTTTCTCTTTGTGGATCCTTTACATATTATTAAATATATATCGAAAATTCTATTTGACATAATTGAAAGTTCAAGCTTACTTTTATAAAATTGCTGTAACAGTCTGCGAAAAATAATAAGCCGGATCCAATTCGAAGATTTAGGAACAACGCAATCTGCAAACTTAACTGAATTAGATAATTTTAGCTTAGCTTATACCGTCCGTTATACATTAAATGCGCATGCGCACACGCATATTCGCAGCCGTAAAGGTCTTACGCACATGCGTCAACAGGTTTGTAGCTTTGAGGTCCGGATTATAGATCATTCCGGATTATGGGTGTCTGAATTAATGACTTTTGACTGTGTTTCCTTTGAATTTCTTCAGGAAGTGCTTCATCCCAAGTTACTCTTAATTCCCAGCAGTTTTGTAACAGAATTTTAGGAATTAAAATTATAGGGCAGGTGAATCCAATAGGGTCAAAACTTTTATGAATTTCAGACAAAATTGTTCTTTTAGTAACAGGTTTATTTTTCAATTGATTTTATCCCTTAATATCATGACTTAATGTGTCATCATGCTAATCCAAAAGAAGTCTCAAAATGTTGACCGTTTTAGCTTTGCAAGGGTCATCTAAAAACTCATTCTCATTTAATTTATCAAGCTTCGACTGTTCTGTAATGGATTCAACAACAAAGGCATCCCTTTCATTTCAAGGATAGTTATATGCCCACTCTTGTAATTCAAATTTAGCACTTGCCAAAAATTAAGAGGCATCATAGTTCTTACGGATCCATTAAAAACCGGTCTTATTTTTGTTGTGGTGGAATTCATTCGAATAACAGCACGGTGAGGTAAATAATGAGATGGGTTATTAACTTCGGCCTCAGAAACAATCTCTATTATTTTCTCATCTTCCCAAGATTTAAAAATTGCCTCATAATCTTATAAAAAAAAAAACCCATTTTTTAAATTCTTTACAGTGATCTTTAATATTTTTTCTGTTATTTCCCGATAGTTTGGTAGTGGGGAAGGATTTTCTATCCAAGGTAAACAAACTTGAAACCTTCCTTCTTCATCTCTTTTCACATTAGAAAGAAAATGTGTCATTGTTTTTTTTTTTTTTTTTTTTTTTTTTTTTTTTTTTTTTTTTCCACTAATCCCCTTTTAGTTTGACTTTCTGAAGGATCTAATATTCCAAGAGTATCAAGTTTCCATAAATCAGAAATTTTACTATCTGATACTAGCATAGAAAATGCATAAGAATAATCATATTTATTTTCCATTTCTATAGGAATTTTCCCCATGATACTCCAGCCTAAATAATTTTCGGTGCAAACTTAACCACATTCTAACTTCTTTATTTTCCCTGTAAACAATTTTCCCGCTATGTCCGCACCTATGAAGATATGAATTTCAGAAGGAGAATGCTCGAACAACAATTTTTTATGCCTACCTTCAACATCATTCAAAAATGTGTTATGGGTTTTTAACTAATTTAAATAAGGCTTGATGTTAAATTGTGGAATATCATAACAAATTTTCACTTGATCAAAAGCTTTAAAATTACATTGATAATCGTTTGTAATACTACTTAAGCGTACAATGAACTGTTTATGAGTTTTAACCACTTTGGTTCCTCTGAACAGGCTATGAATCACACTGCTTTCGTTAATACATTCGTACTGCATAGCATTAGCTAAAAATTCAGATACATAGCTTCGTTAACTCCCAGAATCAGTTAAAAACCGGCAATATTTTTCTGGACCATTTCCACGCACTTTTACTACTAAATTTTGTAATAAAACTTTAACTAAACATGTTTTGTTTGTTAAATTGACATCCTTCTTATTTGATTTTTTCTGATCTAAACCATTTCTGTTACAGATTAAGATATTGTGTTTCCAATCACATGAATCACACTGTATGTTCGAAAAGCAATTTTTCATCAAATGGTTACCGCTTCTAAGGCATAAGTAACATATTCCAAATTTTCGAATTGACGCCTTTCTGTCTGCTACAGACTTCGGGCAAACATTGGAAGTATGTTTTTCTTTTTCTGAATCCTTACAAAATAGGCAGCTGTTAATTGAAAAAACTCTTAATTGAAATCTTTAACACAGCAGCTGTTTGAAAAGAAATTTTATTTTTTATTTTTCTTTAGGAAAGTGGCTCTCGAAGTATGGTTGTTTATTTTATCTTGAATTTGTAGCATAGATTCGCGGCATTCAATTTTTGTTTTTAAGAACTCTAATAATTTGCTTACATCAAAATTATCTTTAGATTTCCCTTTTCTTTGGAAAGCGAGATTCAATTCATTCAGAATTAGTTTTAATAAAACTGATGTCAATAACGTGCCATATGTGCCAGAAGTGACATTAAGTGACTTCAAACTTCTTATCTGTATTTCTATATCATCATATAACTTATGTAATGCAAATATGTTGTTAGCATTCCTAACAGGTTCTAAATGTAACAGTTTTCCCATATGTGCATTTATAATTAAATCTGTTCGACCAAAGCGTGTTTTAACCCCTTAACTGCCGCGGGCGTATATATACGCCTTGCTCAGCCGATGCGTTGACTGCGCCAGGCGTATATATACGTCCTTCCAAACTGCTATCATTTGCTTTGCGCTGCTACACCTAAAATTATTCGCAAAGTTAACGCATTGGCTGAGCAAGGCGTATATATACGCCCGCGGCAGTTAAGGGGTTAAGTAACTCGATTGTGTCAAAATAATTTTCACTTGATAATGGCAAAACCACTAACAGCATTACAAGCAGCACCTGATAAAAATAGAAATTTGTCTGTATCTGTTAAATCACTATTCTGATGTATCCCATTGGCAAACTGGTTCCAAAATGATAACCAATTAAAAGAATCGCCATTAAATTTATTAGTCGATAATTTGGGCAATTAAATTTTTGAATGAGAAACAGAAAAATTTGAAATATCATTCACAATATTATAAAATTGTATTTGAAACAGGAATTTCAGGTTTCCTTTTCTCTTTTAACATAAATGTTGGTTTTGATTTCGTAGAAATTATTTTCTCAGAATGAACTTCACAAGTTTAAAATTCCGATTCATATTCAGTTGCTTCAAATAATTCTTATATTTGTTTAGATAATTCTTTTAGGCTGTTATGTTTTGAATATGATAAATAAATATTTTCATTAAGAATACACAAATCATGTTCTGTTTCTTGAGGTATTTTTTACAATTATTTATCAACTTTGTTGTTATACTCCAAACAACAGTTCACCTTTTCTTTAATTCTTCTATTTTATTAGACATGTTTAAATATTTAAGATAGAAAATATTTCAAATTACAAATCAGTATTCTCAAATCATACATAAACTTCTGAAATCAAAAGGAGATATTTTTCAAACATTCCTAAATCTTTCACTTCAATATAGTTTACTTCGGCGGTCCCTTTTTGGGCACCATTAAATATATCATTACAATTCAGTAAAAAACAGATCAATCAAAATTTTGGATAAGCAAATGAAGAAAGGTTGCTTACCTTTATGATCCACGTTCTTCACTTCTGGTCCACCGCTTTGGTAGACTATTCAATTTGGTTTCAAAAACTCATCTAAAATTGACACTATTTTGCTCAAATTACTTTGTTTGACATTTCACACAAAAAAGGAACAATATCTAAATCATTACAACATCAATAACACTTGTAATTACTTAGCATCATTGTTCTACATATCTAAAAGCATCATTATTCTAAAGCCGTCACTATTCTAAAAGGATACACTCATAATTCTCAAAAAACAAACTTTCCTTTCGATTCTCGTCTGTCAATCATTATCTAGAAATGGACATAAAAATTTTAACCTACTCTTGGAAGAAACACGATTTTTATTTTTTAAGGATAGAGTAGCCTTGCTAAAATGTTGTAATTGTACATACCTGATCATGATTTTCTCAGCGTCATTCAATTCTTTAACAGTTAGAGAACCTATTAATTTTTTCCCCTACAATTGGCTATAAATCTACATACAAAACTTATCACATGAACAATACGAATATAGTTATTACTAATGATATATCTAAAACATAATATGGTCTAAAACAAGGGAATTGGAAATCACATTTAGATTAACTAAGTCATAATTCTTGATTTCTTTCACATATTCCACCTCAGCTATATCAGATAAAATTATTTCACAAGGCTTAGTCAAGAAACTCTCCTTATTAAAAAATGTTGGTCCATACCGCCATAAATCATTATGAAGAAGATCTGTAGGTTCAGCTCCATGTGATATCAAATCAGCTGGATTATTGTGAGTGCTAACATGGTACCACTCATGAACAACAGTCATTCTGCTAATAACAGATACTCTATTAGCAACAAATGTCTTTAGTTGATAAGGTTCCTTTTTAATCCATGCTAACACTAGTGACGAATCATTGAAGTAATACACCTTCCCTAATGGGTAACTGAACTACATATCTTCCATCATTTTACCTATACTGAGTACGCTTAAAATGTTTCTCACAGTATTTTTCATCTTCATTCAAAGCATCCTCGATATATTCAATGGATTCAACTTCCCAAAATCTTTGCAAATTTTCTTCAACTATTTCTTCATTATTTAGAACTAAACCACAATAATTTACTTCTGAGTTGCTCTTCCATGCACCAGTCGTGATATATCCAAAAACTGTTTCTTGGTATATCAACGGTTGATTTTCTAATTGAAGTTTTCCTTCTTTTAAAATCTGAAAGAACCGTTCGGCCCCTAATAACAAATATATTTTCTTAAGTGTTCCAAATTGCGGATCCGCTAAATTCAATATCAATGGGAATATTTAATGACTGCACATATAAACTCCTTGATAAAGTGGGTAAAGGGGAAAGCTTCATCCATTTTGTGTTCCAATCTTCAAATTTATTTATTTTTTTTTTTCTTATAGTTGCTTTCAGGTAGTGAACCAAATAAATAAATAGCAAGTATTTTAAGGCATTGACCATATATTGGTAGAGTAAATTGAATGTTTGTAGCAGTTAGACCCACACGTTTAGTCTGTAATGTATTTGCACTTTACTTATAAATAATACTTTTTCTCTTTTTCTTTTTCTGAAATTTTGTATTATGTTCTTCAGAACCATACTGTCCTGTTGAAGGAGCATCATGATACTGCTTAAAAATTCATGTACTGGTTATACCATTTAAGCTTTGTCTGATTCAGTCTCGGAAATAGTGATACAAAATTACCTGATTCATTATATTACCTCATCTAGTGCAATTAGAAAGTATTTTATCTTTTACTTCAGTTTTGTAAGATTCTATGATTCTTTTAACATCTTGAGTGAGAAACTGTTCTCCAGAATTTCGCGAATATTTCTTAAACTAATATCTGTTATTGTAATGAATTTGCAAATTTTAATCCTATTTGCAAATGAATAAACCACCTTTTTGTTAATATATATTTTTTTTTTTTCATAATCCTCTGGGCATTTAATTATCATGCATTATTGCATTGAGCAAAATGCCCGTATTCAAATCTGAAGGAAAGAAAATCATGGAAAGACCTTTGTTATGTCACTTTGTAGCTAACCAGGCCATGTTCTCCAGCTGGCCATGCCATCAAGTTTAAAATCCATTTCTAAGGCTTTATTCTATAACTTTTTAACCTTTGTTCCATTCTTTATTATTGGTTTTATCGAATGGCTTGTGATTAATTGTTACATTAATCTATTGACCATCAATATAACCAGAAATGTCAACCCATCCTCTGATATTTCTTGTCCAGCATTTTGTTTTCTGTGTCCTGCAACTTTTTTACAGAAATATAGTTATATTTGGTTATTTGCTTTTAGCTGCTGTATTTTTATAAATTTCATTGTATAATGGTTAAGCACTTGTGAATTTTTATCTTAACTTTTTAGCTTTTTCAGTATCTTTGTTAAATGAATTTGTTCAGACACATTTCATTTCACACATGTTTAAAAAGAAACATCAAAAGAGAGAAATTACAAAAAAAATACATTTTACATTTCCATGCCCAAACACAAATTTGACTAACACAAACGCAAACATAAAGTTGAAAAAATAACTAAAAAAGATGTAGTTTGTTGACAGATTTAGATGACCTGAAAATTCTGTGAGAAAAATTTTATAAATATAAATTTCCTCGCAATGCATTTACAAACTCATTATTTATCATTGCAAACTTATTTCGTATAGGTAGCTAATCTGATCTCTGTTAAGTGGATACACAACAATTTGTAATATTTCCTTTCTTAAAAAAATCCTTATATTAGTCCATGGATTATTTCAGAATTGTCCCCAATTACACATAGGAAAACCATTAAAACTTCATGTAAGTGTACTTTTCATCAGCTTTTTCGCTCGACCACTGGTGGGCCTTCTCATTTCCTAATGATTGAACTTGGGATGATCTTCTAGTGTTGACCAGCTTTAGTTATTCTGCTAATGTGTGGTATGTTATCAGGATCATGATGAATATGCATTATTCTATAATATTTAGAATTTCTTCTATGACCTCGGTGTTTTCAGCATGCTATTTCAGTTTTCATTTTGCATTTTTAATTTGCTTCTGGCCTTATGCTAAAAATGCTAATTTTCAGTATGGCAATGCTAAATTTACATAACATCCATTAACGTCAACTTTTAAATTGACATTGAATGGATATTATCCATAGCTTTGCTGAAACATCTTTGTGCAGACTTAATATAAAGTACCAAAATTTTGCCATTAAATGAGCAATCTTTAAAATTCTGTCTGAAATCATCTACAACAGAGACGATTTATTGTTGTAAATGTTTGTGACTGTTAGCAGTCTGCAATTCTTGAACATGTTCTACTGGGACTTCACTGGATTCTCTGCTCAATATCGGACCATTTACCAGAATAATGATGCACAGCATAGAAAAATACAGGAAAATTTCCTTAGTGTTGTGAAAATGTTTTCTTGACAGGCAAATTCTTTCAATTGTATATTCTGCAGGTTGTGGCTCTTTCTTTTGTTTTCTGATAAATGATATAATAGAAACTAATTCAGTTGTTGTTGACTTACATACAATACACTTCATAAATGATGGAAAAAAAATTTTAATACAAAAATGAGCAAAGATAAAATAAATTTAATGTGGAAAAAAGAATGGAGATGTTACAGTACAGATGTTCTATTTCCTCATAGGAAACAAAACAAGATTATAACTTTCAAAACATTACTGAAAAGGAACTACTTTATTTGCTGCTGTTGCTCTCCAAGAGAAAGAATTATATAAAGGTCATTCAAATGAAAGTGGCACTACAGTCGGTTTGAGAAATGTTTTATTGATATTATTATCAATTAGTATACAAAAGAAATAATACAGACCTAACAGATAGGCTAGACAATGTCACCTTGTTGAAACAAGTGTCCCATCAGTGAATGAGGCGATGAACAACCTGGACAAGAAGCTCCGTGGTGGGCTATGGAACCAATTTTTTATGGCAGCTTAGACTTCATTATCGTCAACAAATCACCAATGATGTGGTTACATGGCAAGAGGTCTGAACTGTCAGCAGGATGTTCAAGAACCTCCCAATAGAATTGCTGTGACAATGTTTGACATGCCACTGCCACATTTTGATGAGCATTATCATGCAAGAGGCTAACCCACATGACAGCATGCCATGTTGGCAGTTCTTGATATTCTGTCTCAGTTTCTACAATGTGGGACAGTATGTGGCAGCATTGACAGTTGCGCATGAAAGTAGCTACTCACTCAGTAATGGGCTGTCAATGTCAGAGAAGCGCGTTAACATGACTTTACTAGCTGAATCAAAGTGCTTCTTGCTCTCTTTCTATGTTTATAGATATTTCCTTTGCTATTTCTTGAGTGGTGATTCGCTGATTCATTTTAGCGAGATGGTCCACATCTGCAACTTCTTCCTGCACAATCATCACGTGTGCTTGACTAGGTCGTAGCCTGTTGCCCATACTGACTCTTTGACTACGAAACTTCCTGCACCACCAGAATACTGACCTGCATTTCATACAATCCATGCTACACACATTTGCATTCGATGATAGATTTCAGAACCGCTCATGTTTGCCGCTGATTAAAAATTGTACGATTGCGCGTTGTCAATGTTTGGAGGCATCCATGATGCAAACCATGCCTTTTAACGTACTCCAACACTATCACACACACATCTTGTGGGATTTGATGATCGCATGTACTCTGTAGGGGCATACACACTCATCTTTCTCTTCAAATAGAATTCTTTCAGCAATGCCTCTTTCATTTAAATGACCTTTATATAAATAAAAATTCCCTTTCCAAATTAATTTATCATTTCCCATGTAGTTATTTCGCGAGGTTCTCTGTTACATGGATAAACAACAGTGTTCATTATTTCTTTTCACGAAAGATCCTTATATTAGTCTAAAGTTAGTTATGAAGAATCATGTATCAGCTGTTTGAAATGTTAATTTAACTTAGTATCTGAAATGAATATAATGTTAAGCAACTTATGAGGATCATCATGAATATTTGATATGTAGGATATTTTGTTTACAACATCAGAAGTAAAAATATTTAGCATGTTAAAAAAATAAAATAAATTGTCCAGCAGTTAAGAGACGAAACGTAAAAGGAAATTTGTGTATAAATACTTAATCTTCTTGTTTTTTGATTTGTAAACAGTTTGGAAGATGAGTGAGAAAAATAAATGTTAGTAATACAAAATTACTATACAGTACAAAGTCCTATACAGAGATCTGGACTCACCAGGACTTCGCCGATTTCGGATATTAGATAACCAGTTTAAAGCTTGTAAGATGGCATGTGCAAATTATAAAATTAAAACAGGTCTGTGGAGTTGGAATCGGAGTTGGGCAGATTTTGTGATAAAAGGATTCATAGCTGGAGTCTCTACAAAGAGGTCAACTCTGACTTCAGTTTTCGTTCGACAGTTTGAATTTGAAATAAATTTTGGATCCTAGTGCTTTCCCTAAATTCTAAAAATAATTTCATGCTTTAATTTTTTTGCTCGGTGCTTCCCTATATTCCCTAAATAGTGTCTTCCCTAAATTATGCCGCCCCATGCGTCCATACAAGCACTGGCGCCAGTTCTGGGTTTATGTGAAAAACAGATCAGATAATCTTAATTAAAATAGCTCTAAATTAAACTTAGCACTTATTTAAAAAAATCTTTTTAGCATATGGATATAAATTTTTTCTCGTTTATATTTCTTAGCGCATTTGACTTTAATTTGTAATCGCTGCCAGGCGTAATAATTTTAACATAAAAGGTTACAACACTTTTTTTGCTAATATAAAACACATTGTTTGGTCATTGCTGCATGATTCATTAGTCAAGTTGTCATATTTTTATAAACATTTGGTGACGAAAGAAAAATGTAATAAATAATGATTTGCCAGGTCCTCATAATGGTATAAACTAATAGTATTTATAAAAATAGGAATGTTTGCTTGTTATGGTTTGAGATGTCTGCTACGGAGATATGCAGCAACAGAGCGAAATTATTGATCACACAAATTTTTGGTAAATTATTGTTTCCTCAATAAGAAGGTATTTCCTTAGTGCCGAAGGGAAATTAAAAATCAGGAATGTACAGGGGAAAAAATTAAATGTGTATGCATGCGTAAAGCATTGAAAAAGAAAATTGTTGTCGATTTCAACGTCTGAATGTGATATCATTCTGGATTTTGGATATCCACATCTCGTACTTTGTACTGTATTATGCATTTAGACATCGAGTTCCATATTATAATATTTTTACTATGATATTAGTGTTTCCAATCTACATACACTAAATGATCTTTTAGTTTATATTTTACATTTTGAATGTTCTTGGTCTGAAACCGAATAGAGTAAAAAAGCAAACAGCAATCTTGAAGTCAAATCACACTTGCAAACGAGAAATTTTTCATCCTTAAGCAAATTATTTCATTTGTTTATACACTGCATTTCTGGTACTACCATTTATTATATTTTCCGAAACTGGGCGTATCGGAAGAATTAATTTTCCAAACGACAAGCTGTGCTTTGAAATGACTAATGGTCTTTAAATTTTGCAATTATTTTATTTGATTATGGCATCTATAGCTTTAACTTAGCATCATCATTTAAGATTCTCTATAGCATAGATCAGCATTCTTCACCTTTTCAGTAGTACGTACCATGTAAATAAAAATTGAAAAACTTCTGTACCACCACTACATCTTACATTGACCATTTATCAGTTTGTGAATAGGAATACAGTACAAAGTCAGAACTTCGGCGATTCTGGATTATGGTTTTTTCCGGATTTTAGATCATCAATTTAAATCTGGTAAGATGGCATGCAGAAATTATATAAATAAAAATATTTAACCGTAATTTATGAAATAAAGAGCAATTATGATGTAATGGGTATCAAAATTTACAAAAAAAAAAAAAAAAAGAAAGAAAGAAAGAAAAAGCTTAATGTTTGTGTACTTTAATAAATATTTCTTTAAGTTGTTTAAGATGCTTCCACCAAAAAATCAAAAAAATTCCTTTTTCTTTTTTCTTGTGTCATCTAATGCCATACTCCTCGCATCAATTTGAGGCGGATATGCCTTTTTCCTTTATCCATTTTTTGCAGGAATTCCCCTTTTTTTTTATGGACATCGAAACATGGTTTCTCTTTGTACATCCTTTGGCAGCTCCAGAATTGGAAACTCTTTTTGACATAATCAAAAGTTTAAGCTGAATTTTTACAAAATTGCCCTAACTGTCTGTCCAAAATAATAACTCGAATCCAATTAGAAGATTAATGAACAGTGCAATCTGTAACATTAATTGAAATGCCTTATAATCAGTAAAGATAATTTTAGTGTAGCTTATACCGTCCATTTGACGTTAAACATGCATGCGTAAACACACTATGCGCATGTGTTTAACCATGCGTAATGTGTTTTAATTTTAATTGAGATCAATTTCTTTATGTCTGGCCTTATTTCACATAGTTTTATCCAGAAATCTGGATCCACTTTTAATTTTGTTCTGCATTTCTTTGTCAAGCATATCATAAAGGAAAATACTTATTCACACAAATAGGTTGTGCAAAATGGCAATAAAAATTTAATAGCTTAATTTTAAATGCCTTTAAATTCATCTTTTTAGGCTTTAATTTCTTCTTTGCAACCTGAGTTAATATAACTAAATTTTTGTTTGATTTTTTTGTCCACAGAGCTTTGCTATTGTAGATAAAATTGTTAGACATAGGATACCTCATTGCTCAGCTACTAGATGGAATTTTGAGATTCGAATTATTACTGCATGAATATAGGGAACAGTTAATTAAATGCATGGTAAAAAATAGACCATTTCTAATTATTGTAGCCAGTATTATGTTCTATTATGTTCCATTGTAAGAAAGAACTAACCCGTGAGCTGCTACTGGGTAGAGGTTTAAAAAGGTGGATGCACAAGCTATTAACTTTATTTTTTTATTCATTTGAGGAGAGTAAATGCTGTATTTTTCTTTTTCTATTTAGGCTTTTGTCGCATGTCAAGTGTGAGTTTTTCTAATATATTGTGGAAACTTAAATAATTGTGGTATATTTTCTTGATTAGATATAAATTAATGTCTCAGAAGTTTATTCATTGCATTTAGTTACCTATTTATACATTGGTAGGTATGCAAATCTAAGTTGTTTGATGAATGTATGTATTCTTTTGTGACAGTAAGTACATAGTATGAAATTGGTGTACCTGTGCAAATAAGTTTCTTTAAAAAAATATCATTGATAGATATATATAATAAATGTGTTTCAAAGGAAATTTTCTTCAGTTACTAATAGTATAAGTTACTAATAGTTAAAGATCAGTAATAGTATTTATAGAAACATACACATCATGTTACGACAATGTTAAAGAAAATTAAATGTTAAAATAAAATTTTTTGTTTATTCATGTGTAGTTTTGTAATTGTAAACAAAATGAAGGTTATATAGTAAAGAAGGCACTATTTAACATTATTACTGTCAATCTTTTACAATAGAAATTACATCATGTTATTTTCGCAAAAGTTACGACAGTTTTAAGGTAAATTAATTATCAATGTTATCTATCTCTGTTGGTTTTTCATTTTATCTCATTATAAAACTAAATTAATAGTAAATAATAAAGAATGTGGCTGTGACTATTTCACAATAGCGGTTACATCACATGTTATTTTCTTAAATCTGATGAAACACACTCCATAAAGAACTTGTGTTTTAAATGTTTTAGTTTGAGATATCATTATAGAATATTTCATTTTGTGAGTCTGATTAAGAAATCTCTAATACTATCTATTTCATTTTATGATGTCAGATTATGGTTATATTTGCAAACAATAGTTAACTTGTGCATTTTGATTAAAAAACCAACTCGTTTACTTGTGTGTTTCTAGTGGTAATTTATAATTGTTTATGAACAGGGCTCATATTGAATATTTATGTGACCTCTAATTAATGTCATAATTTCTGAAATATTTTATTTAAAAAAATTTAGTATTAGAAAAATTGTTGACAATAAACCAATAAATTTTGCATAAATTTTTTGACATGTGTTCGTTTTCATTGCAGTATTTCGATATATTAGTATTGTTTGAAAGTGGCCGTTAGGATGCCTTGAAGGTACAGAATAAAATATTGCTGCTGCATGGCTTAATCATTTGTGAAGCAGAAGCGAGTTATATCACTGAATATCATTTCACTCTGCATAGTACCTTACCATTACATTCTTGCAAATCTTCATGATGATGGTTTGCTGTTAATGAAATCATTCATAAAATAATGCTAGATATGTAATGTGTCAGGGAGAACTGTACCCTCTTGTCATCGCCATGCAGTCCATTGCATGTGAATCGAAATATTACAAAATAAAATTAAATAAATAAATTTTAAAAAATTAAGATCTGAATTATTTGTCATTTATTTTGAATTAATTCAGATGCTATTTTTCTGTTTTTTTTTTTTTTTTTTTTTTTTTTAATTTGTTGTTCCTAAATTTATGTTTCACATGCTAATTAATTTGTTTAATTCATTCTAGGAAAATAAAGAAAGTCAGAAAAAGAAGAAAGATGCTTCTGTGTATCACTTTGTAATGAAAAATGACCTGTATTCATAGTTCAGTAAACATATGGTGACATCCAATAGATCAGTTTTGTTTAAAACCAATTGTTTGTTATGTGAATTCCCCTGCCTGCTATTATTGATATTTGTAAAGACTCATCTTTAACAAGCTTTAAAAATAAAAAAATATATATAAATGGATATTGTGTTTGTGTTATTTTTTGTGTTTTTTTTATTTGTTTTTTAATGACTAAATACTAATTTTTATGTCAATGCATTAAATATATGCAGGAAATACAGTTAATGAAATCTGTAATGCAGAAATTTATATGTGTAGGATTTAAAAAACGTTAAAAAAAATAGAAAAGTGAAATTTGTTTGAGTTTAATATTTCAGACTCCGAAAAATGTAGGCAATCTGTGGTTTAGAAAATATTTTGAAAATGTTAGCAGATTTATCCTCTAGTGTTATAGAAATGACTGTGTGTGAATTTATGATTTAGCATGACAGAAATTATTTCGGATAGATTTGTGTCCTTGAATGGTAATGAAGCAAATCATACAGGCCAAAATAAAAGGCTCAGTATATTATAGAACACCACAAATTTTATGAATTTTCCTCCTCACTCACCCTACCTCAATCCTATTGATAGTTTATCAGAAACTTATGATAAAAATGTTATATATAGGCACATATCTAATAAAAAAATGACTTGATAACTGCTATTAGGATAATAAAAAAATGAAATTCCATATCTATCTGAGTAACAGCTAATTTGTTTGAATCACAGTCTAAAAGATATCCTACAAGGTATTAAAATAAATATATTAATGAAACTATTCAATATTTATTTTCATCTGTATTTGACATGTAAGTAATAAAGTATCTTTTATGAGACATATTGATTAGGATGGAAATGTTAGCTAGAAATAAATAACTGAAAAAATAGACTAGGAATGTTTATAATAAGGGAAATAAGAGGAAATGAATTAGAATAAATATCCCAGTAGGGCAAAGAAATGTGTATAATGAGCTGTCATGATCTGAAAAGAATCATAAACAAAGTTCTAAGAGATGGCTAATGATGTTTATCTCTGATCATCCTATTACTTCCCTCCTTCTTTTTTATGTTGTTTGTGGAATTTTCTGTGTTTAATGTTTGTTCAGGGATAAGGTTCAGGATTAAAAAAAAATATGTTCTGGCGCAAGTGCTGTAAACTTCTTATTTGTGTAATTTGAAATGTATCCAATAAAGTAAACATTTGTCTGTGGACTGTTATTTTTTTATTAGTATTTTTATTTAATGAGGAGGGTAGAGGAACTGTTGAAAACCTAAGGAAATCAGCAATTCCTGGGAATGAGAATGGGCGGCTCTTTTTGAAATATTATTGGACATTTTTGTATTTTGATTATCCAACAGGGGAAAAGGTAGAGTTCATTGTAGGTTCCTTGTTTCAAGAAACATCTGAGTTAGTACATTGTTTCAGGAGTAAGAGTTATGTTGAAAGTGGATTACTTGCTGCCTGACTTTCCATTTTTTGACCAATTATTCCCAACATATTTTAGCAATTTGATTTCCTCCATTATTTAATTGATAAGTGTCTTTTATAATGTAATTCCTTCTTTTTTTTTTTTCTTGTAAATGTATAAATATTTTTCCCATGTGTTAACATTTCTTTTTCAGGAATGTTACAAAATGAGTTTTGTAGATATTTTTTATGTGTGTGTGATGTGTTCATTATATGCACTTTGCATGTGTGTGTATTCTGTATAGGAATAAATGTATCTGGTGTTTGAGGGATGTTGTGTTATTTTAATATAGGAGAAAGTACTTTAATACGAATTATGAAATGAATGTGTGTGATAAAAAAAATATTATTTGTTTTTTAGGAAATGATGTGTATAATTTCTGTTTTTGTGCTTTGTGTGTGGGGCTATGTAATTCTGCATAGAAGACAAAGTACTCTTATCCGTATAATGAAATGAAGTGTTTAATTTCTATGTTCCATATTAATTTTTTCAGGTATGTTGTGTGATTGTAGTATAGGAGAGAGTACTTTTATACGAATTATGAATTGATTGTGTGTGATAAAAGTTTTCTTTTATTATTTATTGTATTATTTGCTTTTAGGA
Source organism: Stegodyphus dumicola (assembly GCF_044657685.1). Classification (NCBI taxonomy): domain Eukaryota; kingdom Metazoa; phylum Arthropoda; class Arachnida; order Araneae; family Eresidae; genus Stegodyphus; species Stegodyphus dumicola. Next base: position 978,613 of record NC_140775.1, read on the forward strand.
AATGTGTATAATTTCTTTTCATAGTTCCGTTAGAGGGTTGTTGTGTGTGGGGTTATGTAATTCTCCATAGAAGACAAAGTACTCTTATCCATGTAATGAAATGAAGTGTTTAATTTCTATGTTCCGTATTAATTTTTTGAGGGATGTTGTGTGATTGTAATATAGGAGAGAGTACTTTTATACGAATTATGAATAGAATGTGTGTGATTAAAAAAAAGTATTATTTGTTTTTCAGGAAATGATGTGTATAATTTCTGTTTTCGTGCTTTGTGTGTGGGGCTATGTAATTCTGCATAGAAGACAAAGTACTCTTATCCGTATAATGAAATGAAGTGTTTAATTTCTATGTTCCTTATAAATTTTTTGAGGGATGTTGTGTGATTGTAATATAGGAGAGAGTACTTTTATACGTATTATGAATAGAATGTGTTTGATAAAAGAAAAGTATGATTTGTTTTTTTAGGAAATGATGTGTATAATTTCTGTTTTTGTACTTTGGTGTGAGGGCTGTTGTTTGTGGTGTTATGTAATTCTGCAAAGAAGAGAAAGTACTCTTACCCATATAATGAAATGAATGTAATCTTATGCATATTATGATATTCATTTATGTGTTGAGAAAAGATTAGTTTTTGTTTGTTATGAAAGGATGTGTGTAATATCTGTGTTATATATATATATATATATATAGTTTTTTTTTTTTTTTTTTTTTACCAGATTATTTTAATATTGTGGTTTGATGGGTTTATTAGATTGAATTTAGTTTGTGCATGTAAATTGTACAGCAGAGAGTATGCACACTACTAAATGAAAGTGGTGTGTTGATAAGAACTGGCATTTGTTTCCAGAATGTAATTTCCATTTTGTATGCTTGTATTTCATGGATCGTAATTTTAGTCAGGGATCTGAGGCGTATCTATATCCATTTTATTCAAATGTATATTATTTTTTATGTGTTTAATTTAATATATGTACTTTGTATGTGTATAGGAGAGAGTTCCGTTATGCGTGTTATGAAATTAAAGTATGTGTTGAGGAAAATTGGTATATTATTAAATGATGTGTGCGATTTATGTGATCATTATTTATGTTTCAGGGATGTTATGAAGATATTTGCATCATAAAGGATTTAAAATTTTTGTGAAATTCATTGAGTCATAATATTTATATGCAGGTGCTTGTGTTTTTCCCATTAATGTGTAATCTGTATGAATGTAATTGTACATTTTATTCTTAATACTGTATGTTTCACTAATTTATCTCTGTATATTTAATGACATTTAACCTTTAGAGAATATATTTGGTACTTTTTGAAGTGAATAACACAGTTTTGATTTCAGAATAAAATTCTGAAAATTGTTAAGTATTATTTATATGTTTAATTCAGTGTTATTTATTTTGGGTATTGTTTATTTCAGGTCTCTGTTTTTTATTTGGAATGTTAATAAGTATTGATTGAAGTTAATATAATGCGATATGCTTTTGAATTTGTTTCAGAAATCTGAAGGGAAATAATTTAGAAGAGAATTCATTATCTTTTTTATTGATTGATTGAATGAGAGCTGCAAAAAATAATTTATTTAGATATATTAACACTTTTGAATTTGTTTCAGAAATCTGAAGGTAAATAATGTAGAAAACATTTCATTCTCTTTTTTATCAGAGCTGCAGAAAGTAATTTTATTTGGATATAGTAACTGTTTATGTATTCTTTCTAATTTGTAGATGTGAATGAAATGGAAACTGGACAGTTGAAATTCTTAAATAAACTAGTTTGAAAAAATGACGTATACATTTATTTATATTTTAACCCTTAAATGTAGATCCATGAAACCACACGTAACTTACAGAATATTATGAGCATTTTTTAATCAATTTTTTGCATAGAAATCTTGATTCTTTAAGTTCTGAATAATTTAATTAATAACCTATAGAATATTATGAGCATTTCTGAATTATTTTTTTGCATAGCAATCTTGATTCTTTAAGTTCTGAAACAGGTTTCTATTCTATCACAATTGTTTTCTTATCAGAAGTAGTGATCCAGAGACAAGAATTTCTGTAAACTCAAAGTTGCTCATTAAAATAATAAATTTGCGTAATAACATCTGTCGACTTTCTCATCACATACGATGTGATTAATTGACCAATATTAAATGTGAATTGAATTGTAATTCATAGTACTTGCTTTATTGAGTGTGATAGTATAAAAATAGAATCAGTATAAATCTTTATTTCCTAATGAATTGTCATCATGAAATTGAATTCTACTATCCCCTTTTAGCAGAAATGATTAATTTTTAAGTTCCTATACTGAATAAATTTAACTTTAAACAAACAAATCCATTTAAGGGTTGAAATTAATTGTGTTTATGTATAAGGTAAGTATTTTTTTTTTTTTTTTTTTTTTGCATGAATATGTACAATGTCCACTATAAAACATGCTATCATAATTAATAAAATTATAGAACTAAAACAATTAATGTCAAGGAATTATTACAAAATTTCCTTGTAAAGTTATTGAAAATTTCCTAGTAAAATCACAGTACATAAATTTTTCTATCAGGATGTTATTGACAATTCTATAAGTGTTTAGTTATGGTAGCATGTTGGGACAGTAAAACTTTTGCATGCTGGCTGCATTAATGCTTTAGCTTTCTGCATACACATTTCCCCCCCCCTTTTTTTTGCATTTGAAGCAGGGGATTAGTGAAACCCATTTCAGTCTTTACGGCAGGGTTTATTTAAGCTCCAGCTCTCCTTTTGCTTTCTGCTGGGAGCTGGCGATGTTCGCGCTGCTGATGTAAAGAGTGTGACTTTGCCCCTCTGTGCTCATATTTGGCAGGGACTAGTAGAACTCATACCTGCCGCCATGCTTTTGTCAGCGGAACAGGCGCTTGTTCGCTGGCGGTGCTTCTTTGGGCGGCGTATTTTTTTCGCTCCCTTGCGTGGCCCTTTTTCTTTCGGCCGGTGGTGGCTTTGCGCCCCCCTCGCGTGACCCCGTTTTTTTGGGAGTGAGGGGCTTGGGCGTTTGAAATTTTTTTTTTTTTGCGGAACGCCTGCTGCCTGCGGCGGATTTTTTTGCACTTTAAATTTTTTGGCCAAGCGCCCTAACGAGGATTTTGTCAACTGGACTGGCGTATTTACCAAGTGGGGTGATGTCGATCAGTCTATTTAGGCGAAGTCCCCGGTTAGCGTGTTTGGCCCCTGCGGGGCCTCTATGTGCGCGCCTTCGGCGCGCACCAGTAGGGGGGCCAAACACACAAACCGGGGACTTTGCCTAAATAGACTGATCGACATCACCCCACTGCGACTGCGTCGCTGTGGGGTAAACGCGATTTTTACATCAAACATATTACTTATGTGCATTCAATATCCATTTTAATGCATTTCAATGCAACCCGAATCTTCATTCAATTAACATTCCTAAGAGTGATGACCTCTTTACTTGTTTTGTAATCTTAAAGTGACTGCTGCATTTTAAATATCAATGATAGGTATGTTGAAAAAATGTATTCAAGTTTGATTGCTTTTATTTACATTCCCACTCACCCCCCACAAACTTCTAATGCAATTTACTTAATATACAGTTTGAACTATTTCTTAATATATTTTTTGTCAATTCCAAACCTGAGCTTAGATCCCTAAAAAAGAAGTGTCATAATATCTGTCATGTATGTGAACATTACTTTTTTTTTTTAAATTAATGCTTGTATTTTGTGTGCTAGTTATGTACATTTCTGGTGCAATGTATGTACTAATACTTAACTTATGTTATCTGCATATGTACTTTCCAAGTTCACCAACACCTTGTTTCATACCACCTTTACTGAAAGCACCAAATTTCTCACATATTACATGATGATTATTGTTGAATATTCTTATCACTTACAGCAGTTGACCGCATGAATTGAGTTTATTATTTTTGTATTCATTAGCAGAGTATAAGTAGACTAGGCCTTGCACCTGGCTATCCTCCACGAAGGAATAGCGTGTGTACAATCCTCCACGAAGGAGATATGTATATTTGAGACTTCAATAAATTTGTTTATATGCAATAAATTATTGTATAGTTATTAACTGTA